>NC_084582.2:6280000-6285000 GCF_033978685.3 Nerophis lumbriciformis | reverse complement strand
CATCAGGAATGCCAAAGGACACAGATAGGGTTTCCACTCATAGATGACCATGGGAAAGCCTTTTAAATAAGGTCAGAGGTGAAACAAAGCCACGAGGGAACCCGTTATCCAACTTCCAAATCAAACACTCTCATTTCATTGCGCACATGACCTTTCTTAAGCTCCTATTTTTGACATGGTTGTTTTATTAAAAATACCTAATCCCAGCATAACGGGGTCGATCATATTTCCCAAAGCCCGATTCAATGCAATCGGATGGTGTTTTATTTTTGCCAATGTTTGCGGAGAAAATATGAACCCAGGGATGCAACGCTGACAGGCAGCGTGAACTTGAGTTGACATGTTTTAGGAACACTGTTTGTTTTTATTTTTGACTGGGAGTCGATCATGAACGATTCCCTAATCATGTTTTGACAGCAGATTTCCACGTGGCCTCAAAATAGAATCATTTGTCTGGGGGTGGAAACTAACACAACGTACGGTACACCATCTCATGAGTATTCAGGACATTTGCGGTGATATGATATTTTTAACTAGACTGAGCATACGTCCTCTTTTCCCCGGACATGTCCTCTTTTGCGGGGCTGTCCGGGGTGTCCGGGCGGGGTTTCTTAAATGCCTCAAATGTCCGGCATTTTGAGTCAGGGTTGCGTGTATTTTCAATGTACGTCCAGGGTTAAGAAGGGGTTACAGACAAAACAAATTGTGATAGTGTACGCACGCAGCAGCATTCGTGAGGAAGTGGATTGATTGACATACTTGCCAACCCTCCCAATTTTCCTGGGAGACCCCCGAATTACAGTGCTCCTCCCGATAATCTCCCGGGGCAACCATTCTCTCGAATTTCTTCCGATTTCCACCCAGACAACAATACAGGGGGCATGCCTTTAAGGCACTTTCTTTGCATGCCGGCCCAGTCACATCATATTTGTGGCGTCTCACACACGCATGTGAATGCAAGGCATACTTGATCAACAGCCAAAAAGGTCACACTGAGGGTGGCCGTATAAACAACTTTAACACTGTTACAAATACGCGCCACACTGTGAACCCACACCAAACACGAATGACAAACACATTTCGGTAGAACATCCGCACCGTAACACAACATAAACACAACAGAACAAATACCCAGAACCCCTTGCAACACTAACTCTTCCGGGACGCTGCAATATACACCCCCCGCTACCCATCTCCCCCCCCCACCCCCCCACCTCAACTTTTTTTTTACCATTTGCGGCCCATAGCTAATCTTTTAAAGGCCCACGGCACATTCTAAAATTACTATTTGAATAAACAAAAACATAACAAAAGTGAAATAAAAAAGCTTAAATGTTATTTCTTTTACAGCTAGAATTCACCAAGTCAAGTATTTCATATATATATATATATATATATATATATATATATATATATAAGAAATACTTGACTTTCAGTGAATTCTAGCTATAAATATATATTTATTTTATTTTATATATATATATATATATATATATATAAGAAACATTTGACGAAATACTAAGTCAAGTATTTCATATATATATATATATATATATATATATATATATATATATATATATATATATATATATATATATAAGAAATACTTGACTTTTAGTGAATTCTAGCTATAAATGTATATTTATTTTATTATATTTATATATATATATATATATATATATATATATATATATATAATAAATATACATTTATAGCTAGAATTCACTAAAAGTCAAGTATTTCTTATATATATATATATATATATATATATATATATATATATATATATATATATATATATATATATATATATATATATATATATCATACTTGCCAACCCTCCCGAATTTTCCGGGAGACTCACGAAATTCAGCGCCTCTTCCGAAAACCTCCCGGGACAAATATTCTCCCGCAAATCTCCCAATTTTCAGCCGGAGCTGGAGGCCACGCCCCCTCCAGCTCCATGCGGACCTGAATGAGGACATCCTTTTTTCACGACGGGAGGACAACAGGGTGACAAGAACTAAATCATCCAGACAAGAGATAAATTGTATTATTATGTTTATCTTACCTAAAAATAAATATATTTATTAATTAAAAAAAAAAAAAAACGAAATACATTTTTACTATATTTTGCTAAAAACATCAAAATTAATTGTATTTTTATTTGTGTTTTTTCTGACTCCTTATTACATCCAGGCATTAGAATTATACATTAAAATAAACATATTTGAAATAATTAATTTTAAATTATCATAATAATTCATTCAAAATGACCATATTTAATTATTAAAATAATTGCTTGTTTATCAACAACTTTAGCATTTTTTTCATTACATTTTGCAGCTCTCAGAAGCCAAGTTATGTTATATTCCTTAATATTTATTTATGCAAGTTTGAAGTATCAATTATCTAAACACAGTTTTATTTGCATATTTTCAGGATGTAGATATATATATATTTACATATATATATATATATATATATATATGTATATATATATATTGGTGAATTCTAGCTGTCAATATACTCCTCCCCTCCTCCCCTCTTAACCAGGCCCCCACCCCCCACCTCCCGAAATCGGAGGTCTCAAGGTTGGCAAGTATGATAGATATATATATATATATATATATATATATATATATATATATATATATATATATATATATATATATATATAATAAAATACATATATATATATATATATATATATAGGTAGAATTCACTGAAAGTCAAGTATTTATTTTATTTATATATATATATATATGTGCATATATACAATATATATAATCAATCAATCAATCAATCTTTATTTATATAGCCCTAAATCACAAGTGTCTCAAAGGGCTGCACAAGCCACAACGACATCCTCGGTACAAAGCCCACATACGGGCAAGGAAAAACTCACCCCAGTGGGACGTCGATGTGAATGACTATGAGAAACCTTGGAGAGGACCGCATATGTGGGTAACCCCCCCCCCCCTCTAGGGGAGACCGAAAGCAATGGATGTCGAGTGGGTCTGACATAATATTGTGAGAGTCCAGTCCATAGTGGATCCAACATAATAGTAAGAGTCCAGTCCATATAAGAAATACTTGAATTTCAGTGAATTCTAGCTATAAATATACTCCTCCCCCTTAACCCCCCACCCCACCCCCATGTCCCGAATTCGGAGGTCTCAAGGTTAAGCAGAATCAAAAGTGGTATGGGAACCGGAAAAATCTTATCAATTCCTATCCCTACTTCGGGTGCACTCCCAACTGCACTAGTCTTTTTTTTTTTTTTTTTTTTTGTATATTAAATACTATTACCTGCAGGCTGTCTCCTGCACTTTAGGATCACGACAACCACCGCTAACATGCGGCCTAACAGAAGAAAGTCATCGGTTCAGAAGCCCAGTAAACACATGTTCATGTGAAACATTTGCCATAATGAAGAAAAAACAAGCCATGGTGTTTCATCTCGCGGCGATTCTGGGGACAATTTAATTCACCCTGACAGTTCTTTGGCATCTGCGGAGTTGGACAGAAAGTGCTAAAGAAAGCAAAATAATGGTCCAGCCTACATGAGTGGACTGCTCTCGGAGGTTGATGTGGCCTCCGTCTCTTTAGCGTGCCCCCCCCCCCCCCCCTTTTTTTTTTTTTATCTTCAATGTGTTTTTGAGAACCTGCAGTGCACCAGACCGGCGAGGACAAAGACAACTGGAGCAGAAAGTGCTGCTCCTTGACACACACACCACCAGGGAACATCAGCATCCGTGCAGCGTCACTATATGCATGTGTGCAGCAGAGACATGACTGAACGCAGTCAATTCAAGAAGAAATACTAAAATATACAAGAATGTCGGCTTCACAAAGCACTTAGTCTGTAAAGTCACTGAGGCTCAACTGTATGCGTTTTCCACTTATAATAAAAATATGAATTCCAGCGCAGGCATTTATGCAAACTTTAATGTGAACGACTGAAAGAGACAGGGCTTTTTTTTCATACGCTAATTCACAATTGCCGTATTTTCCGGACCATAGGGCCAGGCCCGGCCCTAATCAATCTGGCGCCCTAGGCAAGATTTTAGGTGGCGCCCCCCCACATCGGCAGTGAAGTGTATATACTCACAAGAACCCGAATAGCTTTGTCTTTGACCTTTTTTTTTTTTACTTACAACTATACCTAATATATAAAGGGGTGGAAAAGTGACTATTACCTGCAGGGCAAACATTAGCTAACCAGAAGGCAATAATGTAAACAAAAAACACCTGCTTAAAAGATCTAATACAAATGTCCCTGAGGAATGTAAGGTGGGAGTACTGTAATTACCTAACGTTACATTATTATTTTCCATAACAATTTAGCCCCCTCCACAATATTAACCCGACGTTAAAACAGAACTAGCTATTTATTGATTAGCAATTGCCGAATCATGTAACATTAGCTTAATGCTAAAAAGCCAGGTTACTATCACATTCTGTAACAGACAAATAATTTCATGTAGGCTAACGTTACCTACCTGCTACCTCTGTCTTTTCTCGTTTCTCCTCTTCTTTTCTCTTTTTTCTTCCCTGGGCACCTGACAGTTTTGGCCGTTTTGACATCTTGTGTTGATTTTTTGATGTGGTGACGTCCAAAAAGAGTCATGATACGGGAAGGGAGGGGGCGCACCGTGCGTGGGGAGGAGGGGGGCGTAATGTTGTAACAAATAATATTTTTATTAAATAGGCTTTACTTTGCATTTTAATTAACGTGAGATTATTTTTTGTATTTAGAAATAATAGTAACAACTTTTTTTTTCTTTCTTTTTTTTCTCCAACATTTGTGGCACTGGCGTGGCGCCCCCTGATGGACGGCGCCCTTAGCATTTGCCTATACGGCCTATGCCACGGGCCGGCCCTGCATAGGGCGCACCAGATTTTAAGGCGCACTGCCGATGAATGGTCTATTTTCGATCTTTTTTCATACATAAGGCGCACCGAATTATAGGGCGCATTAAAGATGTCATATCATT